>NW_026892670.1:0-41596 GCF_033815535.1 Pezoporus flaviventris | reverse complement strand
TCCCAAACAAGCCCTTTGCCATGCCCAAAAGCCCCATTTTGAGCCCAAAACAAGGCCAAAGAATCTCCACCTTTGGGAATGGGGGTATTCCCCCAGCCCTGGGGGTGAAATGGGGGTTGGGGGGGGGGGAAATGGGGCTTTTTGGGGGGAGAAAATGAAGGATTTTGGGGAAAAGGGGGCTTTGGGGGGGGGGGAAGAAGGTTTTTTTTGGGTGGAAATGAGGGATTTTGGGGGGAGAAATTTTTTTTGGGGGGAAATGGGTTTTTGGGGGGAGAAATGGGGGGTTTTGGGGGGATAAAATGAGGGATTGGGGAAAGGGTTTTTTGGGGGAGGAAATGGGGGCTTTTTTGGGTAAATGGGATTTTAGGGGGAAATGGGGTTTTGGGGGGTAAATGGGGGTTTTGGGGGGGTAAATGGGGGTTTTGGGGGTAAATGGGGGGGTAAACGGGGGTTTGGGGGGTAAATGGAGGTTTTGGGGGGTAAATGGGGTTTTGGGGGGTAAACGGGGGTTTTGGGGTAAATGGGGTTTTGGGGGGTAAATGTGGGTTTTGGGGGGTAAATGGGGTTTTGGGGGTAAATGGGGGTTTGGGGGGGTAAATGGGGGTTTTGGGGGTAAACGGGGGTTTTGGGGGGTAAATGGGGTTTTGGGGGGTAAATGGGGTTTTGGGGGGGTAAATGGGGGTTTTGGGGTAAATGGGGGGGTAAACGGGGGTTTTGGGGGGGTAAATGGGGGTTTTTGGGGGTAAATGGGGGTTTTGGGGGGTAATGGGGTTTTGGGGGTAAATGGGGGGTAAACGGGGGTTTTGGGGGGGTAAATGGGGTTTTGGGGGGGTAAATGGGGGTTTTGGGGGTAAATGGGGGTTTTGGGGGGGTAAATGTGGGTTTGGGGAGGGTTCTGGGGGTTCTTAAATGCGGTTTTGGGGCAGTTCCGGGGGTATTTGGGTCAGTTCCGGGTGTTTTCCACGGCAGAATCCCAGCGGGACGCGTTGCAAAGGGGATTTGGGAGCCACAACACCATCTGCACCTTAACAAAGGGCTCAATCTACGACTCCCAATGAGTCCTGGCCAAACCCCCCCCCCCCCCCCAATTACACAGATCCCTATGGATTCACCTACCGCAACCCCTCCTGGTCCAGTGCTGAGGGAGGAAAAGAGGGAATCGATCCATAAACAGCAGGAAAGTTGGGAAACAGCCTCATTGAGGGGGGGGAGGGCACCCCAAATACCCCCCCTAAAGGCCCAGTCGTCGTCGTCGTCCGTCCCGTCCCCCTCTCAACGCGAAGGCCGCTGGGAGTTGTAGTCCCCCCCTCCCCGCGGCCTAGTCCTCCGGCCGGCCCACAGCACTACAACTCCCGGCAGCCCCCCATTAACGGGGACCCGGAGGTTGAAGCGGGGGGACCCGGAGGTTGAAGCGGGGACACCCCCTCCCGTTACCCTCCAGGCCCCGGAAAGGCCCAGCCCGATCGGAGCTCGGTGGTGGCGGCGGCGGCGGCGGAGCCCCCCCCTCCCCGTCCGTCCCCCCCGAGCCTCAGGGGGGGACTGAGGGAGGAAGAGGGGAAGGGGGGGGGGGAGTCACTCACCCCGCGGCGCGAGCGCAGGAGCCAATCGGCGGCGCGGGACGGCGGCGGCGGCGGAGGGAGAGGAGGGAGGGGCTTCTCCTTCGCCGTGTAGCCAATCAGAGAAGGGAACGGGGATGGTGATTTGCATACGGGGGAAGGGAGGGAGGGAAGGGCGCGCCCCGCCCACGCTGTGGCGTCTGATTGGGAGGGGTATTTGCATAAAGGGCGCGCTCCGCAGAGGGTCCCGGCGGGTAAAGAGGGGGCTCTGCTCTATGGGGGGGCTGCTGTCAGCCCCACTGGACCCTATGGGGGTCACCGTCAGCCCCCATTGGACCCTATGGGGGTCGCCGCCAGCCCCACTGGACCCTATGGGGGTGCGCCGTCAGCCCCATTGGACCCTATGGGGGCTGCCGTCAGCCCCACTGGACCCTATAGGGGTCGCCGTCAGCCCCATTGGACCATATGAGGGTCGCCATCAGCCCCATTGGACCCTATGGGGGTCGCCGTCAGCCCCATTGGGCCCTATGGAAGTCGCCGTCAGCCCCACTGGACCCTATGGGGGTCGCCGTCAGACCCATTGGACCCTATGGGGGTCGCCGTCAGACCCATTGGACCCTATGAGGGTCATTGTCAGCCCCACTGGACCCTATGGGGGTCGCCGTCAGCCCCCATTGGACCCTATGAGGGTCGCCGTCAGCCCCACTGGACCCTAGGAGGGTCGCCGTCAGCCCCATTGGACCCTATGGGGGTCGCCCGTCAGCCCCATTGGACCCTATGAGGGTCATCATCAGCCCCACTGGACCCTATGGGGGTCACCGTCAGCCCCCTTGGACCCTATGGGGGTCGCCGTCAGCCCCACTGGACCCTATGAGGGTCGCCGTCAGCCCCACTGGACCCTATGAGGGTCGCCATCAGCCCCATTGGACCCTATGGGGGTCGCCGTCAGCCCCACTGGACCCTATGAGGGTCGCCGTCAGCCCCATTGGACCCTATGGGGGTCGCCGTCAGCCCCACTGGACCCTATGGGGGTCGCCGTCAGCCCCGTTGGACCCTATGGGGGTCGCCGTCAGCCCCATTGGACCCTATGGGGGTCGCCGTCAGCCCCACTGGACCCTATGGGGGTCGCCGTCAGCCCCGTTGGACCCTATGGGGGTCGCCGTCAGCCCCACTGGACCCTATGGGGGTCGCTGTCAGCCCCACTGGACCCTATGGGGGCTGCTGTCAGCCCCACTGGACCCTATGAGGGTCGCCGTCAGCCCCATTGGACACTATGAGGGTCGCCGTCAGCCCCACTGGACCCTATGGGGGTCGCCGTCAGCCCCGTTGGACCCTATGGGGGTCGCCGTCAGCCCCTTGGACCCTATGGGGGTCGCCGTCAGCCCCATTGGACCCTATGGGGGTTGCCGTCAGCCCCATTGGACCCTATGGGGGTTACTGGGATGCCCTCCACAGCCTGCCCAGGTAGATACTGGGAGCACTGGGAGCTGCTGGGAGTCCCTTGGGAGCGACTGGGAGTCCGTGATGGGGAACTGGGAATATGCTTGGGGGTAACTGGAGGCTACTGGGGACAGCCCATAGTATTTAGCGGTCAACTGGGAAGCCATTGGAGTCACTGGGGGCTACTGGGAGTAACTGGGAAGCCCTAAAGGACACTGGGACCTCATGGAGAGCCTTTGGGAGCTACTGGGAGTAACTGGGAAACCCTAAAGGACACTGGGACCTCATGGAGAGCCTTTGGGAGTAACTGGGAAGCCCTAAAGGACACTGGGACCTCATTGAGAGCCTTTGGAGCTACTGGGAGTAACTGGGAAGCCCTAAAGGACACTGGGACCTCATTGAGAGCCTTTGGGAGTAACTGGGAGCTACTGGGAGTAACTGGGGAGCCTAGACAATACTGGGACCTCATCCAGAGCCTTTGGGAGTAACTGGGAAGCCCTAAAGGACACTGGGACCTCATCCAGAGCCTTTGGGAGCTACTGGGAGTAACTGGGAAGCCCTAAAGGACACTGGGACCATATTAAGAGCTACTGGGAGTAACTGGGAAGCCCTAAAGGACACTGGGACCTCATGGAGAGCCTTTGGGAGCTACTGGGAGTAACTGGGAAGCCCTAAAGGACACTGAGACCTCATCCAGAGCCTTTGGGAGCTACTGGGAGTAACTGGGAAGCCCTAAAGGACACTGAGACCTCATGGAGAGCCTTTGGGAGTAACTGGGAGTAACTGGGAAGCCCTAAAGGACACTGGGACCATATTAAGAGCTACTGGGAGTAACTGGGAAGCCCTAAAAGCAACTGGGAAGCGCTTGGGGGCTTTTCTCCTTCCCCACTTCCCTCTTCCTTAACCACCCTCTTCCTTCCCCCCCCCCCATATCCTTAGGGAATATCTCGGCCATCCCAATCCAGCCAATCCCGGGCTATCAACAAAGCCCCAAGCCCGGCCCCTCGGCGCTGGAATTCCGCTGCTCAACCCTATGGAAGCCTCCTCCCCGGCTCCACCAGTTTGGAACTGGGATGCGGAGGACCCCGGGCTGGGTCCGGGCTTTGGGGTTGCCCCGTGGCGCCGGCGCCGTTTCGGGTTTTCAGCAAAAAAAAAAAAGAAAAAAAAAGAAAAAAAAACGGCTGAAATCGGGCAAATTTGGGTGGTTTTTGGGTGGGTTTTTTTTAATTAAAGAGGATTTTCTCGTTTTCCCCGAAGGGAATCGGGTTAAATCAGTGGGAACGCCGGGAATTTCAGCTCTGGGGGGCTTAACCGGGATCAGCGCCACTGCGGGGGGGCGGAATTTCCTTCCATCCTGGGGTTTATCCCAGTTTGATCCCGTTATTGATGGTGGGGAATCGGGAATTAAGGGGGAGGAAATGATGCGGTGGCACCGAAAGGATGGACTGGGGGGGGGGGGGGGGGGGGGGGGGGGGGGGGGGGGGGGGGAGGCGGGGTCAATGCAAATGAGGAGCGGAGGGGGCGTGGTGTATGCTAATGAAGGCGGTGTGAATGCTGCTCTGTTGGTAAGTGGGCGGGGTGTATGCTAATGAGTGCCAGTCAATTGGCATGGGGCATGGACTCTGGCCGTAGATGGGGAGGGGGCGTGGCTTATGCTAATACAGGGATGTGCTGGGCGTGGTTTAAGGTAAGAGGGGCGTGGCTTATGCCAAAACATTGCTGTGGGCCTGTGTTGCGGCTTGGGGGGGTGGTCTATGCTAATATACGATCAGGTGGGCGTGGCGTATGCTAATATGCAGACACGGAAAGTGGTTTATGCTAATAGATGTATATAAGGGCGTGGCTTTTGCCAGTACATTGCTGTGGGGCCATGGTGTGTGCTCAAACAGACTTTGGAGGCGTGGTGTATGCTAATAATATGCATGACATATGCTAATATAGACACGGAGGGGCGTGGCGCACCCTTATAAGGGTCTGAGGGGGCGTGGCTTATGCTATTAGAGGCGCTGAGTTGCTTATGCACTTTCATAAGGTTCTGAGGGGGCGTGGCTTATGCTAATATAGACACGGAGGGGCGTGGTGCATGCTTATAAGGGCATGAGGGGCGTGGCGTATGCTAATATAGGCACGGCACGGCTCGGAGCATGCTCATTGAAGTCAAATGGGGCGTGGCTTATGCTAATATAGGCGCTGAATTGCTTATGCATGCTCATAAGGGTCAGAGGGGGCGTGGCTTATGCTAATATAGGTGCTTGCACACCCTTATAAGGGCCTGAGGGGGCTTGGCTTATGCTAATATAGACACGGAGGGGTGTGGATCATGCTCATAAGAGTCAGAGGGGGCGTGGCTTATGCTAATAGAGGCGCGGAGTTGCTTATGCACGCCCATAAGAGTTAGAGGGGGCGTGGCTTATGCTAATATAGACGCGGAGGGGCGTGGCCCACACTTATAAGGGCCGGGGGGGCGTGGTTTATGCTAATAGAGGCTCTGAGGCGCTTGTGCTCGCTCATACGAGTCAGAGGGAGCGTGACTTATGCTAATGTAGACGCGGAGGGGCGTGGCCCACACTTATAAGGTCCTGGGGGCGTGGTTTATGCTAATAGAGTCGCTGAGCTGCTTGCTCACGCTCCTAAGGTCCCGAGGGGGCGTGTCGTATGCTAATATGAGCGCGGAGGGGCGTGGCGTAGCCTAAATTAGGCGCGGAGGGGCGTGCCCCGCCTTCGCACGACACATGGGCGTGTCCTTCTCCATATACGGCCCGGAGGGGGGCGTGGTTTATGCTAATACCGCCCAGCGCGGGGGGGGCGGTGTTTGTGTGTGTATTCCTCACCCCCCCCCCCTTTTCCCTTTGCCCCCCCCATGTAGGACCCCCCCCTTCTGTATTCTAGGGTTGCCCCGTACCGCGCCTGCCTCCCCTTCCCTTCATCTCTCCAACGGCGCTGGGATCAGGCACCGCGTTGAACCTCTAAGTGTCGGTGCCCGGCGGGGTCCTTGCGTGCGCCGCCCGTGCGGGGATGTCCGGGAGACCCCGCGCCGGGCGCTGCTCAGACACCACGGTGAGTCCCTCACAATGCAGCGATTTCGCCTTAAATCGCTTTAACCGAGGCCGAGGCCACCGGAGCCGCTTCCCCCCCGGCCCGGACAACGCCGCCGCCGCCGCCGTCGCTCCCCGCTCCTTGCGCCTCTCCCCAAGCACCCTCCGAGCCTCAGCCCCTGAGGCCCGGCCCCGCCGCTTCAACACCCCCCCCCCCCTCTTTCCTTCTCCTCCTCCTCCTCCTCCTTCACCTCCATCCCGCTCCTCCTTTCCTCCCGCTACCGGACCGGCCTCTTCCTCCCGGGGCGGGCATGGTTGTGTGGGTGCCCCCCCCCCTACCCCCCCCCACCCTCTTCCCGAACCCAAAATCACACTGTTTCAACCCAAAACCCCACTATTCCAACCCGAAATCCCCGTATTCCAACCCAAAATCATCCTTATTCCAACCCAAAATCATCCTTATTCCAACCTAAAATCATCCTTATTCCAACCTAAAATCATCCTTATTCCAACCCAAAATCATTCTTATTCCAACCTAACCCCCCCCTTATTCCAACCCAAAATCATCCTTATTCCAGCCTAACCCCCCCTTATTCCAACCCAAAATCGTCCTTATTCCAACCTAAAGTCCCCCTTATTCCAACCCAAAATCATCCTTATTCCAACCTAAAGTCCCCCTTATTCCAACCTAACACCCCTTTTTCCAACCTAAAATCCCTCTTACTCCAACCTAACCCCCCCTTATTCCATCCTACAACCCCCCTATTCCATCCTAAACCCCCCCTTATTCCAACCTAAATCCCCCCTATTCCAACCTAACCCCCCCCTTATTCCAACCTAAAACCCTATTCCAACCCAACCCCCCCATTCCATCCTAACCCCCCCTTTATTCCAACCCAAAGCCCCCCTATTCCAACCTAAAATCCCCCCAATTCCAACCTAAATTCCCCCTTTCTCCAACCTAACCCCCCCTTATTCCAACCTAACTCCCCTCTTATTCCAACCCCAAAATCCCCCCTTATTCCACCCCACTCCCCCTGCCACTTCCCACCCGTATCCCACCGGGAAGCGCCTTATCCTGGAGGAGCATAACGATAAGGAAAGGGGGGTGTGAACGGTTGGGTGCCCCCCCCCCAATCCCGCTCCTCCTCTTCCCATGGGATGCACACGGGTGGGAAGCAGAAGATCGGGATTAACACCCCCCCCCCCCCCGTTACCGGGGTGCCACTGGAAAACCGGGAATGCCGCGCTCCGGCCTAGCAGTGCCAAACGGAGCCATTCCCGATCATGGGAATGGCTTGCTCCTGGGTGGGATTTTTGGGATCGACGTGGCTTTTTGGGATGCTTAAATCCCCCCCCCCCCCCAACCCCGAGCTGAATAAAGGACATTGGCTGCTCCTCAAACCCTTCTTCTAGTTGTCATTTCCCCTGCTCCGCTGCCAGGTATCCCACCTTTCCCCATGGATAATCCCGGCTCCGTCATTCCCAAATCCCCGGCGGTTTTCCCTCTCGTTTGCTCGCAGTCATTCCCTGTATCCCCCCCCCCCCCCCACCTCCATTTGTAGTGGGTTTTTCCCTCTTGGAATGCCGCCTGGCTTCGGTTGTGCCCATCCAGTTGGGATTCCTGGATCCCAAGGGAAACTGAGGCAGCGCCAGGCTTTGGCATCCCGGTGGGATGGGGAAAGGAGCATCAAGGATTGGGCTGATCTTTGGGTTTATTAGCTGTTATTTATTAGTTATGAGCTGTTATTAATGTCCTTATCGCTGTCGTCGGCGTTATTATCGGTAGTGGCTGTGTTTGCATCATTATTGGCAGTATTGACATCGTTATTAGCAGTATTTGCAGCATTGTTAGCAGTTTTTGCAGCATTATTAGCAGTATTTGCAGCATTATTGGGAGTATTTGCGTCGTTATTAGCAGTATTTGCAGCATTATTTGCAGGATTTCCATCGTTATTTGGAGTATTTACATCATTATTAGGAGTATTTCCATCATTATTAGGAGTATTTACATCATTATTAGGAGTATTTACATCATTATTAGGAGTATTTACCTCATTATTAGGAGTGTTTCCATCATTATTAGGAGTATTTACATCATTATTAGGAGTATTTACATCATTATTAGCAGTATCTGCAGTGTTATTAGCAGTATTTGCAGCATTATTAGCAATATTTTAGCATTGTTAGGTGTATCTGCATCGTTATTAGGAGTATTTTCATCAGTAGTAGTAGTAGTTCCCTCATTATTAGCAGCATTTTCATCATTATAAGCAGTATTTGCATCACTATTAGCAGTATTTTCGTTGTTATCACCGGTATTTCCATTGCTGTTAGAAGTATTTCCATCTCTCTAACGAGTGTTGTTATCACTATTAGCAGTATTCCCATCGTTATTAGCAGTATTCCTATTGTTATTAGCAGTGTTTCCGTCACTATTAGCTATATTTACATCATTATTAGCAGTATTTCTATCCTTATAACCAGTATTTTTATCACTATTAGCAGTGTTTCCGTCACTATTAGCAGTATTAGCATCATTATTAGCAGTATTTCCATCGTTATTAGCCGTATTTCCATCCTTATAGCTAGTGTTTTTATCACTATTAACAGTATTCCCATCGTTATTAGCAGTATTCCCATCGTTATTAGCTGTATTTCCATCGTTATAACCAGTGTTGTTATCACTATTAGCAGCATTCCCATCGTTATTAGCAGTGTTTCCGTCACTATTAGCAATATTTACATCATTATTAGCAGTATTTCTGTCCTTATGACCAGTGTTGTTATCACTATGAGCAGTATTAGCATCATTATTAGCAGTATTTCCATCGTTATTAGCCATATTTCCATCCTTATAGCTGTTTTTATCAATATTAGCAGTATTTCCATCATTATTAGCCATATTTCCTTCCTTATAGCTAGTGTTTTTATCACTATTAGCAGTATTTCCATCGTTATTAGCAGTGTTTCCGTCACTATTAGCAATATTTACATCATTATTAGCAGTATTTCTGTCCTTATGACCAGTGTTGTTATCACTATGAGCAGTGTTTCCATCACTATGAGCAGTATTAGCATCATTATTAGCAGTATTTCCATCGTTATTAGCCATATTTCCATCCTTATAGCTAGTGTTTTTATCAATATTAGCAGTATTTCCATCATTATTAGCCATATTTCCATCCTTATAGCTAGTGTTTTTATCACTATTAGCAGTATTTCCATCATTATTAGCAGTGTTTCCGTCACTATTAGCAATATTTACATCATTATTAGCAGTATTTCTGTCCTTATGACCAGTGTTGTTATCACTATGAGCAGTGTTTCCATCACTATGAGCGGTATTAGCATCATTATTAGCAGTATTTCCATCGTTATTAGCCGTATTTCCATCCTTATAGCTAGTGTTTTTATCACTATTAGCAGTATTTCCATCATTATTAGCCGTATTTCCATCCTTATAGCTAGTGTTTTTATCACTATTAGCAGTGTTTCCATCGTTATTAGCAGTATTTCCATCGTTATTAGCAGTATTTCCATCATTATTAGCTGTATTTCCATCGCTATAACCAGTGTTGTTATCACTATTAGCAGTATTCCCATCATTATTAGCGATATTCCCATCATTATCAGCAGTTTTATCATCACTGTTATCAGTGTTTTCGTTGTTATCACTACTATTTCCATTGCTATTAGCAGTATTTCCATCATTATTAGCTGTATTTCCATCCTTACAACCAGTGTTTTGTCACTATTAGCAGTATTTCCATTGCTATTGGCCATATTAGCATCATTATTAGCAGTATTTCCACCTTTATTGGCAGTGTTTTCATTATTACCAGTATTTGCACTGCTATTACCAGTATTTTCATCATTATTAGTAGTATTTTCATCACTATTAGCAGTATTATCAGCATTATTACCACTATTTCCATTGTTGTTATTAGTATTTCCACCATTATTAGTAGTATTTCCATCATTGTTAGTAGTATTTTCATCATTATCAGTAGTATTTTCATCATAACTACCAGTAGTTCATTGCTAGTAGCAGTATTAGCATCATTATTAGTACATTATGACCATTATTCCCACTATTAGCACCATTATTCCTATTATTAGCACCGTTATTCCTACTATTAGTACTGTTATTCCCACTATTACCACTGTTATTCCTACTATTAGTACTGTTATTCCCACTATTACCACCGTTATTCCTACTATTAGTACCGTTATTCCCACTATTACCACCGTTATTCCTACTATTAGTACCGTTATTCCCACTATTAGCACCGTTATTCCTACTATTAGCACCGTTACACACACTATTACCACCGCTATTCCTACTATTAGTACCATTATTCCCACTATTAGCACCGTTATTTCTACTATTAGCACCGTTATTCCCGCTGTTAGCACCGTTATTCCTACTATTAGCACCATTATTACCACTATTAGCACCGTTATTCCTGCTATTAGCCCCGTGATTCCTGCTATTATCCCCTGAGTAAGTGAATGGAGCCCATAGGAACGTGTTGTATCCATGGAGTAAGTAAATGGAGCCCATAGGCCTGTGTTGTATCAATGGAGTAAGTGAATGGAGCCCATAGGAATGTGTTGTATCCATGGAGTAAGTGAATGGAGCCCGTAGGCCTCTGTTGTATCCTTGGAGTAAGTGAATGGAGCCCATAGGCCTGTGTTGTATCCATGGAGTAAGTGAATGGAGCCCATAGGAACGTGTTGTATCCATGGAGTAAGTGAATGGAGCCCGTAGGAACGTGTTGTATCCTTGGAGTAAGTGAATGGAGCCCATAGGAACGTGTTGTATCCATGGAGTAAGTGAATGGAGCCCATAGGAACGTGTTGTATCCATGGAGTAAGTGAATGGAGCCCATAGGAGCGTGTTGTATCCATGGAGTAAGTGAATGGAGCCCATAGGAACGTGTTGTATCCGTGGAGTAAGTGAATGGAGCCCATAGGAACGTGTTGTATCCGTGGAGTAAGTGAATGGAGCCCTAGGAACGTGTTGTATCCATGGAGTAAGTGAATGGAGCCCATAGGAACGTGTTGTATCCATGGAGTAAGTGAATGGAGCCCATAGGCCTGTGTTGTATCCATGGAGTAAGTGAATGGAGCCCATAGGAACGTGTTGTATCCATGGAGTAAGTGAATGGAGCCCATAGGAACGTGTTGTATCCTTGGAGTAAGTGAATGGAGCCCATAGGAACGTGTTGTATCCATGGAGTAAGTGAGTGGAGCCCATAGGAACGTGTTGTATCCATGGAGTAAGTGAATGGAGCCCATAGGAGCGTGTTGTATCCTTGGAGTAAGTGAATGGAGCCCATAGGAGCGTGTTGTATCCTTGGAGTAAGTGAATGGAGCCCATAGGAACGTGTTGTATCCATGGAGTAAGTGAATGGAGCCCATAGGAACGTGTTGTATCCGTGGAGTAAGTGAATGGAGCCCATAGGAGCATGTTGTATCCATGGAGTAAGTGAATGGAGCCCATAGGAACGTGTTGTGTCCATGGAGTAAGTGAATGGAGCCCATAGGAACGTGTTGTATCCATGGAGTAAGTGAATGGAGCCCGTAGGCCTCTGTTGTATCCTTGGAGTAAGTGAATGGAGCCCATAGGAACGTGTTGTATCCATGGAGTAAGTGAATGGAGCCCATAGGAACGTGTTGTATCCATGGAGTAAGTGAATGGAGCCCATAGGAACGTGTTGTATCCATGGAGTAAGTGAGTGGAGCCCATAGGAACGTGTTGTATCCATGGAGTAAGTGAATGGAGCCCATAGGAACGTGTTGTATCCATGGAGTAAGTGAATGGAGCCCATAGGAACGTGTTGTATCCATGGAGTAAGTGAATGGAGCCCATAGGAATGTGTTGTATCCATGGAGTAAGTGAATGGAGCCCATAGGAATGTGTTGTATCCATGGAGTAAGTGAATGGAGCCCATAGGCCTGTGTTGTATCCTTGGAGTAAGTGAATGGAGCCCATAGGAACGTGTTGTATCCATGGAGTAAGTGAATGGAGCCCATAGGAACGTGTTGTATCCATGGAGTAAGTGAATGGAGCCCATAGGAACGTGTTGTATCCATGGAGTAAGTGAATGGAGCCCATAGGAACGTGTTGTATCCATGGAGTAAGTGAATGGAGCCCATAGGAACGTGTTGTATCCATGGAGTAAGTGAATGGAGCCCATAGGAACGTGTTGTATCCATGGAGTAAGTGAATGGAGCCCATAGGAACGTGTTGTATCCATGGAGTAAGTGAATGGAGCCCATAGGAGCGTGTTGTATCCTTGGAGTAAGTGAGTGGAGCCCATAGGAACGTGTTGTATCCTTGGAGTAAGTGAATGGAGCCCATAGGAATGTGTTGTATCCATGGAGTAAGTGAATGGAGCCCATAGGAGCGTGTTGTCTCCCATCCATATGGATGCGCTCCTGGCTGAATTCCCATCCGGAGGGGGTGCTTCCCGCTGGAATTCCATAGCAAAAGGGATGTGATTCCCAACGCCTTCCCAGTCCTGGCGTTTTGGCCACGGGATTGGCAGCTTCCCCCCCCTTTCCCGCCTGGATTTGGGCACATTCCTCCTTTTTCCTCTTCTTTCTTCCTGCCGTTTCCTTTCCCGATCCCTCCCCTTGCACGCCAAGAACTTGGAATTCCGCAGTGGGAAAAAGGAATTCCTCCAGACTCCGGTTTTCCCTGCTGGAAAACCACTGCTCTCATCCCAAACCCAGGAATTACGGCTGGAAAACCACTGGGAGCTGCTCCTCAGTTTCCTGCTGAACCGGGAATGACGTTTCCAGCCCGGGAATCCCATTCCTCCTCGGCACAACAAGGGTTTTCCACTTGGAAATCCAGTGCTTTGCTTCCCGTTGGCTTCCTCCTCCCAAGGGAATGCGAGCCTGGAAGTGATTTTGAGGGAATGGATGCATCCCAAAGCCTTTTCCTGCTGCCCTACAAACCGAGGAGGAATTCCTAAAGGGAATGTGGCTTCTCTCGGAGCAGGGATAGGCGGTGTCCGTCTTTCCATCCCTATGGATGGGATCCAACGGGCTGGAAGTGCCAAACCTCAGCTCCTCGCTGCCGTGAGGAATAAGAAGCTGGGATGACGGTGATGCCAGGATGTGGGAATGCCAATGGGAATGGAGGAGGAGCAGCTGGAGACAGTGTTTTCCTTTAGGAATCCTCCCTGTAACAAACTGGGGTCGGGATTCCTGAATTCCATTCGTGTTATCAAGGCAGAATTCCTCAGGGCTGGAATCTTCCAGCTGTCAAATGGGTGCAATATTCCCAACATCCCGAGGAGTTGGGGGCGTTTTGTTCTAGGCATGGCCCAAACCATTCCCGGGATGTGCAACCGGAGCTGGGTTTATAGGGAAGCGCCTCTTTGGGAAGCGATTCCCGTCTCTTCAGGGCATCTTGATCCCATGGAATTCCCACCTTCAGCCTCTTTTAAGTGGCTCCTTTCCAATCCTTATGGTTCCAGTTTGTCCCGGAAGAGGGAAAATCCTTGCAGCTGGAATAATTCAGGAATAAGAGAGTCATTGGTGAGGAGGAATAGCCCAGGGAGAAGAGTGGGCTTAAGGAATTCCAGCAGCTGGGAATGCCGGTTCAGGTTTGAGTGCAGCGATGGATTTGTGCGTCCCTATGGAGCTCTGTCTTGTATTCCAGAGTTTATCCCTCTTGCTATTCCCTGTTTCTGGATCTCCCGGATGAGGTGATGGTTTTCCCTGTTCCGGATCCATTCCCTCACCTCCCAGGCCTGGAAAACCGGGATGTTCCATTGGATACAAGCGCTTTCCTCTTAGCCTGTGTCAATGAGGGTTATTCCAAAGAGGAATTCCGTGTATAACCTGATCCCTGCTTTGGTGATGTTGTGATGGTGCTAGGAGGATTGATGGAATTGTCGGGATGGAGGCATGGAAGTAAATCCCATCGGGAGACCAGCGGGATGTGGGAGCCCGGATTTGAGCTTTAGTGGTTTGGAATAGCCTGGAATTCCCAAATCCAGCGGGATCCTTTTGGAAGGGAAACAGACCCCGGCGCTGCTTATCCCTCATACAGCTCCCAGTTTCTGGAATGGGCTGTGGGGTGTGTTGTTTCCATCGGAATGTGAGTGTTGGGATGGGTTTCCAAAGGGATCCTTCCCTTCAATCCCAGTGGGAGAAGTTGAGGCTGCAGCATTCCCGCACTGAAATGGAGATTTCCTCCATTCCTGGTGGGATTCCCGGTGGGATTCCTGATGACTCTGCCCATCCCTCAAGCGGGAAATGGGAATTCCCAGCTTCCTTCTGCAGGGAAATGGGAATTCCCAGTTTTTTTTTCCCTGCTGGAAGATGCCTTTGTTGTTGGGAGGTTTGTCCTTCTCATCCTTCTTTTGCGTTATTTATCGGGATGCTGGAAAAAAGAAGGGAATACCGGGAATTCCCTATTCCCTTGTTCTTGTCATTCCATGCTTGAGTGATGCTGATGCCCTTTGGTGCCACCCGGAGCTGTCAAAAACCAGGGAATTCCCATTTTTCCCCCCTCTCTGGAATAGCAGCTGCACATCCTTGGACCTGGAATGAGTCTGGATGTTGGGATAATGGGAATGGGAAGAGAAATGGAGGCTTCTGCTGGTGCTCTTGGGCTTTGGTGGCTTCTTGGGTGCTTTTATCCATGGCCTCGGTAAGCCTGAGGAATGCTGGGATGGGTTGGGATGGGAAGGAGCTGGAATCATCCAGATCCAACCCACAGGGACACTGGCCATAGGGCAGGCTGCTCCTTGGGCACGGCCAGGGATGGAGCATCCCAACCTGCTCCATCCAACCCATCCTCATCGGAAGAGCTTCATCCCAAGAGCCCATCCAGCTCCTCCATCATCTCCTCATCCCATCCCATCCATCCCGTGTCCAAAGCCCCTCTCCAGGTCTCCTGATGTTGGGAAGCCCAAAACTGGTCCCAGTGCTCCCATAGGACACAGTGGGGAGCTCCCATAGGAGACAACGGGGAGCTCCCATAGGACACAGTGGGGAGCTCCCATAGGACACAGTGGGGAGCTCCCATAGGACACAATGGGGAGCTCCCATAGGATGCAATGGGGAGCTCCCATAGGACACAGGGGGGAGATCCCATAGGACACAACGGGGAGCTCCCATAGGACGCAGTGGGGAGCTCCCATAGGACACAGTGGGAAGTTCCCATAGGACACAGTGGGGAGCTCCCATAGGACACAGTGGGGAGCTCCCATAGGAGACAACGGGGAGCTCCCATAGGACACAGTGGGGAGCTCCCATAGGACACAATGGGAAGCTCCCATAGGACACAGTGGGGAGCTCCCATAGGACACAATGGGGAGCTCCCATAGGATGCAGTGGGGAGCTCCCATAGGACACAGGGGGGAGATCCCATAGGACACAACGGGGAGCTCCCATAGGACGCAGTGGGGAGCTCCCATAGGACACAGTGGGAAGTTCCCATAGGACACAGTGGGAAGTTCCCATAGGACACAGTGGGGAGTTCCCATAGGACACAGTGGGGAGCTCCCATAGGACACAGTGGGGAGCTCCCATAGGACACAATGGGAAGCTCCCATAGGACACAGTGGGGAGCTCCCATAGGATGCAATGGGGAGCTCCCATAGGACACAGTGGGGAGATCCCATAGGACACAGTGGGGAGCTCCCATAGGACACAACGGGCTGTTGGTGGCTCCCATGCAGCTTCTCCTCACCCAGCATCCCAAATCCCTCTCCTCGGGGCTGCTCCATCCCTTCTCCTTGGCCTTGGAATTGCCCCAGGAGCAGGAGCTGGTTGAGCTCTGGGAGCTGCTCCAGGTGGGATGGATTCCCAATGATGTGCTGTGGGTCCATCACTTGAGTGCCCTCATTGGCTCTTCCATGATCATGGAATGGTGGAGGTTCCAGTTGGGTCTCCATGAACCCCCTCTGGGCTTGGAAGCCCCTTTCCAAAGGGAATTTGGGCTTTGGATTCACTCCTGGAGCCGGGAAGCTCCTTGTCTCCGGGTGCTATGGGATGGCCTCAGCTTCCCAAGACTGATCCCAAAGTTGCTGTCACACCCCCCGCATTCCAATCTTTATCCCTGAGGATTATCCCAAGGGCCCCTGTTGCTGTTACCGCACCCACATCCTGTGGGCTGGAATTCCTAAACCCCGTTCCCTTTCCCGGTGCCGTCTCCTTGTCTGTGGTTCAGTTTTCCTAATGGGATAGTCTGGGAATTGGGAGCAGGAAACTGTTCATGGGAGCAGAATTCTCCAGCCTTGGAGCTTTCACCGTTCCCGTTATCCATGGAATTCCATGGCTTATCCTGAACATAATTGCAATGGAAGTTGGGTTGTCCAAAGGCAGGATCTTCATCCGAGTGGAGCTTCAATGAGGTTCTCCACTTCCTTGACTTGCATTGATGGGTCCAGCCCTCAGCTTATGGAATTCCACCTTCAGTCCCACCTTCCCTAGGGAAAACGCTTCCAAATGCTTTGGCCATAGGGAAAACTGTGGGATCAAACCATAAGATGGGCCTGGGGGTGCTGGGATGTGGCTGGATCCAGATCCTGGAGGATTCAGGACCATGGTGTGGGTCCATGTGGGTGAAACCAAGGCCCGGGCATTCCAGTTTGGATTCTATGGATGCAACTGGGAGAACTGGTGATGGAATCCAAGTGGAGATGGGTTGAGTGACCCCAGAGGAGGCTGGGGCTTGGTTGGGCACTGGGATGGGGTGTTTGGGATGAGGGAATCCCACGGGATGTAACGTTGGTGCCTTTGCTCTTTGCAGTTGACATGGATGATGAAGACGGCCGGTGCCTGCTAGATGTAATCTGGTGAGTAGCTCCCTCAGCTTCCCGTATGGAATGGGATGGGAATTCCACCCCCCTTGGTCCATAGGCACATCCCCAGAGGCCTAAAGTCATCCCCAGATCCCAAAATCCCTCCTGCATTGA
The DNA here is from genome assembly GCF_033815535.1 of Pezoporus flaviventris. Lineage (NCBI taxonomy): Eukaryota > Metazoa > Chordata > Aves > Psittaciformes > Psittacidae > Pezoporus > Pezoporus flaviventris. The sequence continues at coordinate 24,616 of NW_026892670.1, read as the reverse complement.
TGGGATTTGCTTCCTGGCCTGGAGGTTTTCGTGGCTCCATGCCATGAGGAGGAGGCTCCACTCATCCCTTGAGCCACTTCCAACACGGATCGATCTCATTTCTCCACTCTTTTGCCATAAAATAAGGGCTTTTGGGGATCTCTACACGTTAAGATGATGCCAAACTGTTGGTCAGCGGATGGTCCAATGGGATTTATGGTGATCCAGGAAGTTGCTGGGAAGTGGGGCTGGAAGCGTGGCCCCGTGTCCATGTGGTGTCTTGTTTTACAGCGATCCTCAGGCCTTGAACGACTTCCTCCATGGATCTGAAAAGGTGAGAGATGGAATTTCCATTCCCAACCCCACTCCATTCCCAAACTTGGAATTGCCCAACCCCTGCCCAGATGCACCCCAAACCATTCCCCAAACCCTTCTCAATCCATTCCCAACCCTTTTCCCAACCCCTTCGCAATCCATTCCCAAACCCTGTCTTCCCCAGGCTCATTCCCAAACCTTTCCCCACCAGCCTCCCTTTGTAAAGGGAGTTTTCCTTCCTTCAAACAAGGGGATTTTCCAAAGTCATTCCCAAATCCAGGATCCTTGGAGTTTTTAGGACCTGGGGGGGAGCCCAACCAACGTTCTGGCACCTCTTGGAGGGATTTGGGATCACTTGGAGCTGATCCGGAGCTGGGAAGCGCTTGGTGCTTCCCACACATCCACATTGAGCCATTTTTTCCCATAGTTTTCCTCATTTTGGGATCCATCTTTTCTCCCAGGAGAATAAATCCCATCTTTTCCCATTGCAGATTGACAGTGATGATCTCCTGGACAACACCGGAGATGCAGCCAGCTCCTTCTTTGAAGGTGCTGGGGTATGTACTTCCATGGACACAGTATTCCCTTTAGGAATGTTCCCTTTCATGTAGGGGGGGGTGGTCATCTCCTATCGTTATTTTGCTGGGAATGGGATTATTCCCTAAGGAAACAATGAGGTTCCAAGTCCTCTTTTTGGGGCTTTTCCCCCCAGATTTGGGTTATTTTGCATGAAATTCCCGAGTTTTTGGTTCCCCCTTTAATTTCTTCATTCCCAATTATGAGAAATCTTGACTTAATCATTAATTATTAATGATTAATTAATTAATAATGATTAATGGTTAATGTGGCTCTTCCCTTTATTCCTCACCCCTGCGCCGCTTCCATTCCCTTCCCCTCCGCTCGCCGCTTGGGCTGGATTCCCACCAGCTCCCGGTGGCATTCCCAACCCTGCTTCCCAAATGGGATCCCAATTTGGCTTCCTGGAGCTCTTCCATTCGCTTGGGGGGGGGGGGTGTCTTCTTCCTATCCCCTCCCCCTCCATGAGGAAGGGGTTGGTTTCTCCTTGGATGGGAGATGCCCATTCAAGGGGTGGTGGATGCGGGTTGAAGGCATCTCCCCATGCTTGAGTTCAGCGCCGCCTTCTCTCTTAGCTCCACGTCCAGGAGGCCTCTGGGAACCACCTCAGCACGGAGCAGAACCAACCAGCGGCCAGCGTGGACCTGGACTTCTTAGAAGATGACATCTTGGGGTCCCCATCCAGCACCGGGGCCAACCTGGCCAACGCGGACCAGCCCTGCGACATCCTCCAGCAGAGCCTCCAAGAGGCCAACATCACCGAGCAGACCCTGGAAGCAGAAGCTGAGCTGGACCTGGGCTCCTTCCAGCTCCCCACCCTCCAACCCGTGGTGCAGGCGACGTCCGACGGCACCCCCCAGATCTTCTCCGGTGGGGCCGACCTCATCGGGCTGCAGCAACCCACGGTGCTCACCCACCAAGCGCTGGTGCAGCAGTCGGTGGGGGCCGACGTGGTCAACAAGGCCATCAGCGTCCAGCCCTTCCTGCAGCAGGTCGGGTTGGGGAACGTCACCATCCAACCCATCTCCAACCTTCAAGGCTTGCCCAACGGCAGCCCCAGCGGGACCTTGGGCATCGGGCCCATCCAAGTGGTGGGGCAGCAAGTGATGGCCATCAACCAGTCGGCGCAGCAGATCATCGCCAAGCAGGTCCAACCGTCCCAAGTGGCCACCATGCCCGTCGGGAGCTACATCACCCAACCAGCACCCGAGCAGCAACAGGTCACCCTGGCCTCAACGGGGGTCTCTCCTCAAGGTGCCGGTCTCGTCATCCAGAAGAACCTGCCCACGGTGGCCACCACGACGCTCAATGGCAATTCCATGTTCGGAAGCGTCGCCGGCACTCAAGGCTCCCAACCTCTCACCGTCACCTCCAACCTGAGCAGCCCTTTGGTGCAAGCCCAGAACGTCATCATCCATAGGACGCCGACCCCCATCCAACCCAAACCTGCCGGCGTCCTCCAGCAGAAGCTCTACCAGATCACCCCCAAGCCCTTTGCTTCCAACAACACCACTTTGACCATCCAGAACGAAGCCGCCCTCCAGCAGCAGAAGGCCCAACAGAACCTCACCTTCATGGCCAGCAAACCGGGGCAGAACGTGGTCCTCTCGGGCTTCCCTCAAGGCCTCCCAGCCAACGTCTTCAAGCAACCCCCACCCCAGCAGCAAGCCCTCAGCAAACCCATGAGCGTCCACTTGTTGAACCAGGGCAGCAGCATCGTCATCCCGGCCCAACACGTCCCTCAGGCCATGCTGCAGGGCCAGAACCAGTTCCTCCTCCCCGGCCAACTGGCCGGCGCCTCCACCGTGCAGCTCCCGCAGCAGCTCTCGGCTCTTCAGGCCAATATGGGCGGCCAGATCTTGACCGCTTCCCATCCTGGTGGCCAAGCCCACATCATCACGAGCCAAGGGCCCGGTGGGCAACTCTTGACCAACCAAGCGTTGCCGGCGCAGCTCCTCACCAACCAGAACATCGCCAGCCCGCTGAACCTAGGCCAGGTCTTGACGTCGCAGAGCGCCCACGGCACCGCTCACATCCTCTCGGCTCCCATCCAGCTCCAGGCTGGCCAAGTGGGCCAACCGGCCCTCTTCCAGATGCCCGTCTCCTTGGCGGGCAGCTTGAGCACCCAAAGCCAACCGGTGATCCAAGGGGTGACCTTGCCCAACCAAGTGGCCATGCTCAACGCCACCGAGAGCATGGGGCAAGCGGTGAGCATCCAACCTTCTGCTGCCACCACCAGCCAAAGCCCTGGCCTTGGGCAAGCGCAGGCAAGCACGGGCACCAACCTGTTGGCCAACACGGAGCCGGCATCCATCCTGACGGTGCAGACCTCCCAAGCTGCTCCTCTCCAGCTCAACGTCCCGCCGGCACCTCCAAGCCAACCGCCCGTCACTTCCCAAGCCAGCCCCACGTTGGCTTCCAGCCCGGAGAAGATCATCCTGGGACAAGCAGCCCCCGGTGCCGTCATCAACCAGGACTCCATGCAGATGTTCCTGCAGCAGGTAAGGAGAAGCCGGTGGTGGTCTCCAGCTCCCGTTGACGTTTGCTTCCACCGCGGTCTCCCAACGGCGTCGTGCTCCTTGCCGTGGTGTCTTCGCCACCATCACGATGGGCTTGGAAGTGGGGCTTGAAGGCGGTGCCTTGGTTTTGGAAGGAGGAACCTCGTGGATGGGGTGGCCCTCACCCCCGTTCTCCTCCGTGTGCAGCTCAGGGTTCATCCCACCTCGTGGTTTTCCACCTCCAGGAGCGTGTTCCAAGTAGTTGGGTGGCTCTAGGGGTGATGGTGGTTGGGCCCCACCATTGGATGGGTTGGGGAGGAGGGGTCCAGTGGTGGTTGTGGGCATCTGCGTTGGGAAGGGCTTTGGGGACGTCTTGGATACCGGGTTTGATCCCTAAACTCCTCCGGTGGAAGTGCTTGAGCTATGAGAGGGAGGAATGGGATGAGAGCAGGAGCTCTCATCGGTGGTCATGGCATCTCAATGGTGGGAAGCTTCAGCTCCCCCTTTGACCTTGCTGGGGTTGCAGGAACTCTCAGCCCCCCGGAGATGTTGGGAATCATGGAATTGGTGTTGGGAAGGAGCCGGAGATCATCCAGATCCAACCCACAGGGGCACCTTCCATAGGGTTGCTCCAACCTGGCCTTGATGGCGCTGGAGCATCCAGACCTTCTCCATCCAACCCATCCCGGTGTCCCACCACCCTCATAGGGAAGAGCTTCCTTCCAAGAGCCCATCCAGTTCCTCCTCATCCCATCCCTCCATCCCGTGTCCAGAAATTCCCGGTCTCCCGGAATTGGACTTGCCCCATGGGCAGGCCCTTGCCCTTGGAACTGCTTGAGCTCCATGAGGTTCTCCTCCCACCTCTCCGTGTTCCTCTGGATCCCCCTTGTCCATGGATCCCCCTTTCTCCACGGGGCCTTCCCAATGAGTGGAGTGGGAAGAGCACAGGGCTGTGCCTCCAATCCCACTTTTCCCTACGTAACCAATGGAAGCTCCATGGTTTCACCAGGGTGGGAAGGAGGAAGCAGGATGCTCCCTCCACAGCTGGAATTGGATGGCACTTTTCTGCTCCATGGCGGGGGTTCACCCCTTGTGCTTCCAAAGCCCAATTCCCAGTGGAATTGGGAATTCCCAATTCCCGAGGTGGGGTCGGGAATGAGCGAGCTGCAACCGAAGCGGGGCCAAAATCCTTCCCCTTCCCATTGTCCATCCCTCCATCCCTCCCTCCCTCCATCCCTCCATGCATCCCAAGCTCCGGCTGCTCCCGCTTGCTTGCAAGACTAACCCTCAAGCTGCCGCTTTTCCTTCTCTTCCCATTCCAAAGCCTTGATCCCTCCTTCAAATCCTTCATTTTTCCATAGAAATCGGGATGTATTGATGGGGTGGGGGGTGGTGGTGGGGGGGATGTTTGGAAATGGAGCGCAATTCCTGGTGGGAATCCTGGTACGTCCCTCCCTGCTTCACCCTCAAAGCAGCTGTAAAAGCTCCGGGTGATGCCGGCAGCATTCCCGAGGCTTCCAGCTGATCCCGGAGCCTTCAGGGAGCCGCTTTCAGAGCGGGAATGATCCCGATGGAGCCGGAATTCCTTCCTCAGCTCGCACTAACGTCTTCCTCTTTTCCTTCTCTGTTGCAGCAGAAGCTCCCTGGAGCATCCCCGTCCCCTTCGCTACCTCATCCTCCCCTTGGGGACACCCCGCAGCTCCCGGCTTCCCACCTCTCCCAAATCCCCTCCCGCCCTCCTTCCCAACCCCAACCCCTTTCCCGACCCCCTTCCCAACCCCAATCCCTTTCCCGGCCCCCTTCGGAGCCGCTCGCCCGGCCCTGCACCCCACAAGCCCCCTTGTACCTCATTCCCAACCAGTTATCCTCTTCCTCCTCCTCCTCCTCGCCCTTGGGGGGGGGGCAGCACCCGCTGCGGCCCCCATCCCAACCCCAAGCGGCATTCCCGGCACCACAACCCGACGCCGAGATCCCCCATTCCCATTCCCCCCACTTCCAGCTGCAATTCCCAACCCAAAGCCAACTTAAACCCCCCGCTCCCGGCCACGCTCTGCACCTAAGCACGGAGCAGCAGAGGAGCTTCCCGATGGTCCCGAGCCAATTCCAAACCCTCCCGGCTCTTCCCAATCCCGCTCCTCAACCGAAGCCAATACTGGACAGGTTCCAGCAGGTAAATAAGCACCATCGAAGTGGGGGGTGTGGGGTTGAGGCTGGAATGTGGCCACAGACTTCCAGACATCGGGATGCTGAAGGCGAAATGGGAAGCAAAACCCCGTGCGGGATGCGGCGCGGCGCCGCTTCCTCGCCTCATTCCCGTTCTTCTTGGGGATGGTTTCCCTTGGGAGAACGTCGGGCATGCCCCATTCCCAGCCCCCTTAGGGGTGGCATTCCCATTGGGATGCTCTTGGGATCGCTCCAGACAGCAGAGCCTCACTAATGGAAGTGGGGGGCGGGGGGGACAGGACTGTTTGCCTGTGGGGTACCAGGAATTAACTGGATCCGGGGGGGATTATTTGCTATTCCCAACGCTGGGAATGCCAGGGACAGCACCGGAGCTGCTTTTCCCGACTGGAATTTGATACCACCCCCACCTTGGATGTGGGTTTGGGAAGGGGGGGATCCTGTGCCCGGGGCTCAGTGCCAGCTTCTTGGCTTCTCCTGTTGGGAAAAGCATCGGATTGCAGTGCCAGGGGTGGATTTTAGGGTGCTTTAGGGTGGTTTATGGTGGATTTTGGGGTGGTTTATGGTGTTTATGGTGGATTTTGGGGTGGTTTATGGTGTTTATGGTGGATTTTGGGGTGGTTTATGGTGGTTTAAGGCTTTTTATGGTGGTTTATGGTGTTTCTGGTGGATTTTGGGGTGGTTTATAGAGGATTTTGGGGTGGTTTATGGTGGTTTATAGTGGATTTTGGGGTGGTTTATGGTGTTTACGGTGGATTTTGGGGTGGTTTATGGTGGATTTTGGGGTGGTTTATGGTGTTTCTGATGTATTTTGGGGTGGTTTCTGGTGGATTTTGGGGTGGTTTATGGCTTTGTATGGTGGTTTATGGTGTTTCTGGTGGATTTTGGGGTGGTTTATAGAGGATTTTGGGGTGGTTAATGGTGGTTTAAGGCTTTTTATGGTGGTTTATGGTGTTTTGGGGTGGTTTATGGTGTTTCTGGTGGATTTGCGGGTGGTTTCTGTTGGATTTTGGGGTGTTTTATGGTGGTTTTGGGGTGCTTTATTGTGTGTTGGATTTTGGGGTGGTTTATGATGGTTTTGGCGTGCTTTATTGTGTTTCTGTTGGATTTTGGGGTGTTTTATGGTGGTTTTGGGGTGCTTTATTGTGTGTTGGATTTTGGGGTGTTTTATGATGTTTTTGGGGTGCTTTATTGTGTTTGTGTTGGATTTTGGGGTGTTTTATGATGTTTTTGGGGTGCTTTATTGTGTTTCTGTTGGATTTTGGGGTGGTTTATGATGTTTTTGGGGTGCTTTATTGTATTTGTGTTGGATTTTGGGGTGGTTTATGATGGTTTTGGCATGCTTTATTGTGTTTCTGTTGGATTTTGGGGTGTTTTATGATGTTTTTGGGGTGCTTTATTGTGTTTCTGTTGGATTTTGGGGTGTTTCATGGTGGTTTTGGGGTGCTTTACGGTGTTTCTGTTGTATTTGGGGTTGTTTTATGGTGGTTTTGGGGTGCTTTACGGTGTTTATGGCCTCTCCCCCCACAGGGCATCATCCTGCAGCCGAAGCAGCCCCCGGCCAGCCAGGCCCCCACCGCGCTCGCCCCGTTCGGCACCTCGGCCCCCTCGGTGCTGGTGAGCGGCCCGGGGCAACCGGTGACGGTGACGGTGACAACCACGACCACCACGGCCACTGCAGGTGTGTGGGGGGGGTGGCACATGGGAGGGGGGGCAGGTGCATGAGGGTCCTGGTGCTCGAGGGTCCTGGACCACAAGCATCATGGTGCATGAGCATCATGGTACACCAGTGTCCTGCACCATGAGCATCCTGGTGCACAACCATCATGGTACATGAGCATCATGGTACACCAGTGTCCTGCACCATGAGCATCCTGGTGCTCAAGTGTTCTGGACCACAAGCATCATGGTGCATGAGCATCATGGTACACCAGTGTCCTGGACCATGAGCATCCTGGTGCACAACCATCATGGTACATGAGTATCATGGTACACCAGTGTCCTGCACCATGAGCATCCTGGTGCACAACCATCATGGTACATGAGTATCATGGTACACCAGTGTCCTGCACCATGAGCATCCTGGTGCACAACCATCATGGTACATGAGCATTATGGTACACCAGTGTCCTGGACCATGAGCATCCTGTTTCTCAAGGGTCCTGGACCACAAGCATCATGGTCCATGAGTATTATGGTCCACAAGCATCCTGGTGCACAAGCATCCTGATGCACAAGCATCCTGATGCACAAGTATCCTGGTGCACAAGCATCCTGATGCACGAGCATCCTGGTGCACAAGTGTCCTGGACCACAAGCATCATGGTCCATGAGTATTATGGTCCACAAGCATCCTGGTGCATGAGCATCCTGGATCATGAGCATCCCAGTGCACAAGCATCATGGTCCATGAGTATTATGGTCCACCAGCATCCTGGTGCACGAGCATCCTGGACCATGAGCATCCCAGTGCACAAGTGTCCTGGACCACAAGCATCATGGTCCATGAGTATTATGGTCCACAAGCATCATGGTCAATGAGTATTATGGTCCACAAGCATCCTGGTGCATGAGCATCCTGGACCATGAGCATCCCAGTGCACAAGTGTCCTGGACCACAAGCATCATGGTCCATGAGTATTATGGTCCTGGACCATGAGCATCCCGGTGCGTGAGCATCCTGCACCACGAGCGTCGCATCCCCTTTATGTTGGGGCTTGAAGCGATGCAAGCAAGGGAGCTGGGATGGGATCCATCGGGATGGAGCCATTGGGATGGGATCCATTGGGATGGATCCATCGGTCTGGGCTCCATTGGGATGGATCCATCGGGATGGGCTCCATTAGGATGGATCCATCAGTCTGGGCTCCATTGGGATGGGCTCCATTGGGATGGGATCCATTGGGATGGGATCCATTGGGATGGATCCATCGGCATGGGCTCCATTGGGATGGATCCATCAGGATGGATCCATTGGGATGGGATCCATTGGGATGGGCTCCATCGGGATGGATCTATCGAGATGGGCTCCATCAAGATGGATGCATTGGGATGGGCTCCATTGGGATGGATCCATTGGCATGGGATCCATTGGGACGGACTCCATCGGGATGGATCCATCAGGATGGATCCATTGGGATGGGATCCATTGGGATGGGCTCCATCGGGATGGGATCCATCGAGATGGGCTCCATCGGGATGGATCCATTGGCATGGGATCCATTGGGACGGGCTCCATCGGGATGGATCCATTAGGATGGATCCATTGGGATGGGATCCATTGGGATGGGCTCCATTGGGATGGATCCATTGGGATGGGATTCATCGGGATGGGATTCATCGGGATGGATCCATTGGGATGGGCTCCATCGGGATGGATCCATCAGGATGGATCCATTGGGATGGACTCCATCAGGATGGGCTCCATCGGGATGGATCCATCGGGATGGATCCTTTGGGATGGGATCCATTGGGATGGGCTCCATCGGGATGGATCCATTGGGATGGGCTCCATCGGGATGGGCTCCATCGGGATGGATCCATCGGGATGGGATCCATTGGGATGGGATCCTGATCCTTCCTTCTCCTGCCGGAACGTGAACCCTTCCTCTTGCTTTCCCTGCGCCAGGAATCACGGCCCCGGCGCCTGCCGAGAGCAAAACCTTTGCCAGTGTTTCCACCGCGATTCCCGCTGGGAAAGGGGCCGTGGCCCAGGGAAAGCCGGGAACGCCGCTCGCCATCCAGCAGCCAGGGCAGGTGAGGGAACCGTGTCCATGGCTTTTCACTGCGTTTCCGGGGTCTCCCGCATTATCCCAAGGCTTTCCCACGTTATTCCAAGGCTTTCCCACATTATTCCAAGGCTTTCCCATGTTATTCCAAGGCTTTCCCACATTATCCCAAGGCTTTCCCACGTTATTCCAAGGGTTTCCCACATTATTCCAAGGGTTTCCCACATTATCCCAAGGCTTTCCCACGTTATTCCAAGGGTTTCCCACATTATTCCAAGGGTTTCCCACATTATCCCAAGGGTTTCCCACATTATCCCAAGCTTTTCCCACATTATCCCAAGGGTTTCCCACATTATTCCCAGGGTTTCCTGCATTATTCCAAGGCTTTCCCATATTATTCCAAGGCTTTCCCATATTATCCCAAGGTTTTCCCACATTATCCAAAGGGTTTCCCACATTATCCCAAGGGCTTCCCACATTATCCCAAGGGTTTCCCACATTGTCCAAAGGGTTTCCCGCTTTATTCCAAGGATTTCCCACATTATCCCAAGGGTTTCCCACATTATCCAAAGGGTTTTCCCACATTATCCCAAGGGCTTCCCGCATTATTCCAAGGGTTTCCCACATTATCCCAGTGTCTCCCACATTATCCCAAGGGTTTCCCACATTATCCAAAGGGTTTCCCATATTATTCCAAGGTTTTCCCACGTTATCCCAAGGTTTTCCCACATTATTCCAAGGCTTTCCCACATTATTCCAAGGCTTTCCCACGTTATTCCAAGGCTTTCCCACATTATCCCAAGGCTTTCCCACGTTATTCCAAGGGTTTCCCACATTATTCCAAGGGTTTCCCACATTATCCCAAGGCTTTCCCACGTTATCCCAAGGGTTTCCCACATTATTCCAAGGGTTTCCCACATTATCCCAAGGGTTTCCCACATTATCCCAAGCTTTTCCCACATTATCCCAAGGGTTTCCCACATTATTCCCAGGGTTTCCCGCATTATTCCAAGGCTTTCCCATATTATTCCAAGGCTTTCCCATATTATCCCAAGGTTTTCCCACATTATCCCAAGGATTTCCCACATTATCCCAAGGTTTTCCCACATTATCCCAAGGGTTTCCCACATTGTCCAAAGGGTTTCCCGCTTTATTCCAAGGGTTTCCCACATTATCCCAAGGTTTTCCCACATTATCCCAAGGGCTTCCCGCATTATTCCAAGGCTTTCCCGCATTATCCCAGTGTCTCCCACATTATCCCAAGGCTTGCCCACATTATCCCAAGGGTTTCCCGCATTATCCCAAGGTTTTCCCACATTATCCCAAGGGTTTCCCACATTATCCAAAGGGTTTCCCATATTATTCCAAGGTTTTCCCACGTTATCCCAAGGTTTTCCGACATTATCCCAAGGGCTTCCCACATTATCCCAGTGTCTCCCACATTATCCCAAGGTTTTCCTGCATTATCCCAAGGGTTTCCCCCATCACCCCACCCTTTCCCCCCCATAACTGCCCCCTTCCTCCCCCTCTTTCAGCCCTCCCTTCCTTCCCCACAGCCGAAGCCCGGGGTGCTCAGCCTTGGGAAGGCTCCTCTGCAGCTCCAGGTGGTCGGAAAGGGAATGCCGCAGCTCCTGCCCGCCCAGCCGCTGGTGAGCCCCCTCGCTGTCCCAGCCCCATAGCGGGCCCCCCCCCCCCCAGAGGCCCATTGGGATGGGGGGGTCTTTGCCAGCCCCCAAAGCCCTTGGCTCACCCCAAGGCATTCCCAGGGCGTTCCTGCAGTCCAAACCCTCCTCGAGCCATGGGATCCATCCCTAAATCCCTTTGCTGCCTCCACAATCCCCATCCCAATCCCCCTTCCCAATCCCCTTCTCCATCCCAATTCCCCTTCCCCATCCCAATCCCCTTCCCCATCCCAATCCCCCTTCCCCATCCCAATCCCCTTCCCCATCCCAATCCCCTTCCCCATCCCAATCCCCCTTCCCCATCCCAATCTCCCTTCCCAATCCCTCTTCCCCATCCCAATCCCCCTTCCCCTTCCCAATCCCCCTTTTCCCCATCTTTTGGAGGGGTGAATCCCATTGTGTTGACCCCCACCCCACTGAACCCCACCCCACTGAATCCCACCCCAATGAATCCCACCCCACTGAACCCCACCCCAATGAATCCCACCCCACTGAATCCCACTCCACTGACCCGCATCCCACTGAATCCCTCCCCACTGAACCCCACCCCACTGAATCCCACCCCACTGAACCCCACCCCACTGAACCCCACTCCACTGACCCGCATCCCACTGAATCCCACCCCACTGAATCGCTCCCCACTGAATCCCACCCCACTGAACCCCACCCCACTGAATCCCACCCCACTGAACCCCACCCCACTGAACCCCACCCCAATGAATCCCACCCCAATGAATCCCACCCCACTGAATCCCACCCCACTGAACCCCACCCCACTGAATCCCACCCCAATGAATCCCACCCCACTGAATCCCACCCCACTGAATCCCACCCCACTGAACCCCACCCCACTGAATCCCACCCCAATGAATCCCACCCCACTGAATCCCACCCCAATGAATCCCACCCCACTGAATCCCACCCCACTGAACCCCACCCCACTGAACCCCACCCCACTGAATCCCACCCCAATGAATCCCACCCCACTGAATCCCACCCCACTGAATCCCACCCCACTGAACCCCACCCCACTGAATCCCACCCCAATGAATCCCACCCCACTGAATCCCACCCCAATGAATCCCATCCCACTGAACCCCACCCCACTGAACCCCACCCCACTGAACCCCACCCCACTGAATCCCATCCCAATGAATCCCACCCCACTGAACTACACCCCACTGAACCCCACCCCACTGAATCCCACCCCACTGAACCCCACCCCACTGAATCCCACCCCACTGAATCCCACCCACTGAACCCCACCCCACTGAACCCCACCCCACTGAATCCCACCCCACCGACCCCCCCACCCCCCCAGCCAACCCCCCCCTCCTCATCCCATCTTTTCCCCTCCCCACAGTTCGACACCAAACTGGGCCTGAAGAAACCCCCCGCCCTCCAACCCAGCAAAGAAGCTTGGTGAGTCCCTCCCCATGGATCCCCCCCATGCCCGTTCCATCTCGGGAACGCCGGGAATCCCTCCAGCTCTTCCCGTTCCTTCCAGTTTCCTGGAGCAGCTCCACAAGCACCAGGGCTCCGTGCTGCATCCCGACTACAAGGCCGCCTTCCGCTCCTTCGACGATGCCCTGCAGCGGCTCCTGCCCTACCACGTCTACCAGGGGGTGCTGCCCTCGGCCCACGACTACCGCAAGGGTAAAAGGGGGGGGAATCCATAGGGAATTCGGCCCAAATCCATAGGGATTTGCTCCTCCCACGGCTCCAGCCGTTCCCAAGGGCTTGGGGACCTGGAGTGGTTCAAGTGGATGCTTGGAGGGGGGCCCAAGGGGAACCTCGGCAGCTTCTTCCTCCTCCTGCTTCTCTTTCTCCTTCCCCTTCCCCTTTCCTTTCCCCTTCCCTTCTACTCCTCTTCCTCCTCCTCTTCCTCCTCCCCCCCCCCTTTCCCTTCCCTTTCCCCTTCCCCTTTCCCTTCACTTCCCTTCCTTTCCTTCCCTTCCCCTTTTCTTTCCTTTCCCCTTCCCCTTTCCCTTCCCTTTCTCCTTCCCTTCCCCTTCCCCTTCCTTTCCCCTTCCCTTCCCCTTCCTTTCCTCTTCCCTTCCCCTTTTCTTTCCCTTCCCCTTCTTCTCTTCCTCCTCCTTTTCTCCTCCCCTCCTTCCCCATTTCCCTTCCCCTTCCCTTCCCCTTCCCCTTCCCATCCCATTCCCCTCCCTTCCCTTCCCATTCCCCTTCCCTTTCCCATTCCATTCCCCTTCCCCGTCCCATTCCCCTTTCCCCTTCCCCTTTCCTTCCCTTTCCTCTCTTCCCTTCCTTCCTTCCCTTCCCCTTCCCCTTCCTTTCCCCTTCCCTTTCCCCTTCCTTCTCTTCCCTTCCCCTTTTCTTTCTCTTCCCCTTCTTCTCTTCCTCCTCCTTTTCCTCCTCCCCCTCCTTCCCCTTTCCCTTCCCCTTCCCTTCCCCTTCCCCTTCCCATCCCATTCCCCTCCCTTCCCCTTCCCATTCCCCTCCCTTCCCATTCCATTCCCCTTCCCCGTCCTATTCCCCTTTCCCCTTCCCCTTTCCCTTCCCTTTCTCCTTCCCTTTCCTTCCCTTTCCCTTCCCCTTCCTTTCCCCTTCCCTTTCCCCTTCCTTTCCCCTTCCCTTCCCCTTTCCCTTCGCCTTCTTCTCTTCCTCCTCCTCTTCCTCCTCCCCCTCCTTCCCCTTTCCCTTCCCTTCCCCTTCCCTTCCCTTCCCTTCCCCTTTTCCTTCCCCTTTCCCTTTCCCTTCTACTCCTCTTCCTCCTCCTCTTTCCCCTTTCCCTTCCCCTTCCCTTCCCCTTTCCCCTTCCTTTCCCTTCCCCTTCCCCTTTTCTTTCCCTTTCTCTTTCCCTTCCCCTTCTTCTCTTCTTCCTTTCCCTTCTCCTTTCCCTTCTCTTCCTCCTCCTCCTCTTCCTCCATGGTAGCGCCATAGGGCAGCAGTGGGGTGGGCGCGGGTGCTCAGCGCTCTGCCCCTTGTGCCCGCAGTGGACGAGGAGTTCGAGGTGGTCTCCACGCAGCTGCTCAAGCGCACCCAGGCCATGCTCAACAAGTACCGGCTGCTGCTGCTCGAGGAGTCCCGGGTGAGTCCCCGCGCCGGCATTCCCGGTGTCCCCCCCCTCCCCGCCCCGGATCCATGGGGAGCGCCGTGGGGCGGCCGGGCCGTGTGGGGTGGGTGCAAGCGCTGCTGCTCCCGCGCCTCTTCCGCCTTCCCGCTGGCTCCTTTCGCTCCTCTGGTTCCTCTCCCTCCTCCGTTTGCTCTTATCCTTATCCTTATCCTTATCCTTATCCTTATCCTTACCCTTATCCTTACCCTTATCCTTACCTTTATCCTTATCCTTACCCTTATCCTTACCCTTATCCTTACCTTTATCCTTACCCTTATCCTTATCCTTACCCTTATCCTTATCCTTATCCTTATCCTTACCCTTATCCTTACCCTTATCCTTATCCTTATCCTTATCCTTATCCTTATCCTTACCCTTATCCTTATCCTTACCCTTATCCTTACCCTTATCCTTACCTTTATCCTTACCCTTATCCTTATCCTTACCCTTATCCTTATCCTTATCCTTATCCTTATCCTTACCCTTATCCTTACCCTTATCCTTACCCTTATCCTTATCCTTACCCTTATCCTTACCCTTATCCTTACCTTTATCCTTATCCTTACCCTTATTCTTACCTTTATCCTTATCCTTATCCTTATCCTTATCCTTATCCTTATCCTTACCCTTATCCTTATCCTTATCCTTACCCTTACCCTTATCCTTATCCTTATCCTTATCCTTATCCTTACCCTTATCCTTATCCTTATCCTTATCCTTACCCTTACCCTTATCCTTATCCTTATCCTTATCCTTATCCTTATCCTTACCCTTATCCTTATCCTTATCCTTATCCTTATCCTTACCCTTATCCTTATCCTTATCCTAACCCTTACCCTTATCCTTATCCTTACCCTTATCCTTACCTTTACCCTTATCCTTATCCTTATCCTTATCCTTATCCTTATCCTTACCCTTATCCTTATCCTTACCTTTATCCTTCTCCTTCTCCTCCTCCTCCTCCATCTCCTCTTTCTTCTCCTTCTCCTTCTCCTTATACTTTATCCTTATCCTAATCTTTATCCTTCTCCTCCTCCATCTCCTTTCTCCTTCTTCTTACCTTTATCTTTCCTTATCTTTATCCATCTCCTCTTTCTCTTTCTCCTTATTCTTATCTTTATCCTTCTCCTCCTTCTCCTCTTTCTCCTTCTTATCCTTATCCTCCATCTCCTCCTTCTTCTTATCCTTATCCTCCTTCTCCATCTCCTTTCTCCTTCTTCTCCTCTTATCCTTATCCTTATCCTTATCCTCCTTCTGCTTCTCCTTCATCTCCTTATCTTTATCCTTCTTCTCCTCTTTCTCCTTCTCCTTAACCCTTATCCTTCTCCTCCTATTCAATCTCCTTTCTCCTTCCTTATCCTCCTCCTCCATCTCCTCTTTCTCCTTCTTCTCCTTCCCTTCTCCTTCTCCTTCCCTTCTCCTTCTCCTTCTCTTTATCCTTCTCCTTAACCCTTCTCCTCCTCCTCCTCCTCCTCTTCCTCCCCGCCTCCCATGCAGAGGGTCAGCCCGTCAGCCGAGATGGTGATGATCGACCGCATGTTCATCCAGGAGGAGAAGACCACGTTGGCCCTCGACAAGCAGCTGGCCAAGGAGAAACCAGGTGGGATCCCCAATCCTTTCCCTTGGGAATGGAGGGGGCCAGGAAGGCCGCCGGGAGGCCCCAGCATTCCCAATGGGAACGGAGCTCCTGACTCTTCCCCCTTTTCCCTTCCAGACGAATACGTCTCCTCCTCTTCCTCCTCCTCCTCCTCTTCCCGCGCTCCCGGCGTTCCCTCCTCCTCTTCCTCCTCCTCCTCCTCCTCCTCCTCCTCCTCTTCCTCCTCCTCTTCCTCCACCTCGGTCTCCAGCACCACCCCGACCCCGGAGAGCCTGAAGGCCCCCCCGGTGCCCACCCCTATGGTCCACCCCACCAAACTGGTCATCAAACACAGCGGTGGCTCCCCATCGGTCACTTGGGCCAAAGCCAGCCCGGCTCCGTTGGATGGCGATGAAGACGCTCTTCCATCCCGAAGCAAACCACCCATCAAGACCTACGAAGCCCGGAGCAGGATTGGACTCAAGTTGAAGATCAAACAAGAAGCTGGCTTAAGCAAAGTGGTCCATAACACGGCGCTGGACCCCGTGCACCAACCCCCTAGCACGTGTCGGGTCATCCGAGCCACCGGAGCCACCATGAACGGCTCCCTTGACCACGGAACGTCGGAATGAGCGACAAGAAGCCTATGGTCACCTATTGCCGTTTACCCCTCCGGAAGACCTATAGGGAGAACGTGGATGCTTTCTTAGGGGAGAAAGGCCCCGATCCCGGCTCCAAAAGCACCAAAGTGGACCCCATCCCGGCTGGAAGCAACGTGAAGCCTGAGGATGGCTCCCGGAGCGTCATCACCACCTCCCATAGGAGCCGGGAGAAGCCAACGGAGAAGAGCCGCTTGGAGGAGAGCTCCAAGCTCTTGGTGCCAAGCAAGCCCGAAGACTCCACCAGTGGCCTTCTGAAGGAGCTCGCGGAGGTCGAAGAGGACTTTTACCACGGGATGATCAAACCGGAGCCTCCGGATCAAAGCGCCGGGCCGGAACTCCATTGGGAAGCGCCGTTCCCGGCGGCCAAGCGCCGGAAGTCGGAATCCTTGGAAGTGGATAACGCCAGCTTCTCCAGCGACAGCCCCAAGACGATGCCCTCAACGAGCATCTCCAGAGCGCCATCGACAGCATCCTCAACCTCCAGCAGCATCCCGGCGCTTCCCAAAGCATCCGGACGCCTTCCTCTTCCTACAATTCCTCCTCTTCCCCTTTCTCCTCGCCCGCCCACCGCACGGACACCTTCGTCGCTGCCCCAACCACAACGGTGGCCTTGGCGCCAGGACGTTGACCAGATAACAGAGGAAGCTCCTGCTTGGAATCCCGTTGGGAAAAAAAAGGGGTTGGGAAGATGGGAATGGGGACTGAAAAAAGGGGGGAAAAGGGGGGGGTGGGGTGTGGGGTGGGGTGTGGG
This sequence comes from Pezoporus flaviventris, assembly GCF_033815535.1. NCBI lineage: Eukaryota > Metazoa > Chordata > Aves > Psittaciformes > Psittacidae > Pezoporus > Pezoporus flaviventris. The sequence continues at coordinate 7,592 of NW_026892670.1, read as the reverse complement.
GGAGGGAGGGGTGTTGGGAAAAAAAAAACAACTCCGGGATGGAAAACTTCGGGAATATTGGGGGGGGGGGGTTTGGGGGTGGAATTCCGGCGCCGTGTGCTGGGGGTTGAAGCCCCCGGTTGGAATCCGGATTCCCAAGAGTGGGATTATTCCTGCTTTTCTATGGGGTGTGTTGTCATCCCCCCCCCCCCCCCCCATAGGAAAAGAGGAGCTGGAATGGGTGATTCCAGGGTTTGGGATCATCCGGAGGGGAGAGGAGGAAGTGCAACAATCGGATGCAAATCCCTATGGAAAAAAAAAGGGGGTGGGAATAAGGCTCTGCTTTTCCCTCTTCTCCCCACCGAAACAATGAGGAATTCTCCACCCCCTTCCCTCAAAAACACCCGATCCGGAAGGATTCGTCATTCCCGCTCCGGCGCCGGGCCTTTTCCCGTTTTCCCACTGGGTTTCCCTCGCCTTTTCCCTTCTTTTCCATACAAGGGAAATCCACAACTTCCCCATGGGAATGCCAGGGGGAAAAACAGGATTTGGGGGGGGGGGGGGGGGGTTCAAACAGCACGGATCCCGCTCCGGAATGGGCATTATCCAAGAGTTTTCCCATTTGGGGGGGGTCCCAAATCCCGGGAATGGGGGCAAAGTGGGAATTCTCTCGCAGAGGTGGGGCGGAGGCCAAGCGGGCCCCACAGATCCCCTTGGGAACGCCGGCATTCCGGCATTCCTCCCCGCTTGCTCACGGCCAGCGCCCCACGCCGCCTCCTTAACCCCGCGCTTCCCGCTGGCCCTCCCGCATCCCAAACGGAGCCGCTTGGGATCGCTTCCATCCCGCTTCTCTTCCCCCTTCCAAAGGCCTTAGGGGAGGGATGGGGATGTCGGGAATGCCTTTTCCATAGGGAAAAAAAGGGGGGCGGTGGGAGGGGGGGGGAATTCTTTGCTTTCCCCTGCCTCTCCGGAGCCCCATTCCCGGGTCAGGCAGCAATAAGGGGCAATTCCGTTTTCCCACTCTTTGGCGCTTCCCGGTTGGATCTCTCCCTTACCCCTATATATCCATGTGTATTAAATCCTGGGTTTCCGGGGGCTCTGGAGCTTGGGAATCTCGCTTTATTCCAGCCATCGGGAGCCTGAAATCCACCTTTTCCCTCTCCCTTTCCCTGGAAAAATGGGAAAAAATGGGAGATTTTCCCCATTTTTCCCCCCAAAAATGTGGGGGTGCAGGATGGGGTTTCCCCTTCATTTTACATAGGAACCCCCCCCCCCCCCTTTATCCCATGGGATGTGGCGCCGAGGAAGGGGGGGGGGTGTCAGCCTTATCCCGATCTATGGAATTAGGGGGGGTTAATCCTGGTTTTAGTGGGATTTTGGGATGGGGCAAGGTCAGAATCATTCCAAACCACCCCAAATCCCCCCCCTCCCCCCCTTCATTCCCGGTATCCCGAACGATCCATCCTATAAATAGTTTTGTACTTGTATTTATTGTGGATAACGGCGTTTTTTATCGGGAATTCTGTACATTTAGGACTTTGTAAATTAAAATGGTTTTTGCTTTCTATAAACTCGCCCCCCCCCCCCCCCCCCCGATCCCTTGGGAATGGGGGGGAAAATCCATGGAAAATGGAGAAAATGGGGTTAAAATCCGTGGGAATGGTGAAAATGGAGTGAAAATCCAGCGAAAATGGTGAAAATGGGGTGAAAATCCATGGAAAATGGGGTGAAAATCCATGGAAAATGGTGAAAATCCATGGAAAATGGAGAAAATTGGGTTAAAATCCATGGGAATGGTGAAAATGGAGTGAAAATCCAGCGAAAATGGGGTGAAAATCCATGGAAAATGGGGTGAAAATCACCAGGAAATGGTGAAAATTGGTTGAAATCCATGGAAAATGGGGTTAAAATCCATGGAAAATGGTGAAAATGGAGTGAAAATCCAGCGAAAATGGTGAAAATAGGGTGAAAATCCAGCGAAAATGGGTGAAAATCCATGGAAAATGGTGAAAATGGGGTTAAAATCCAGCGAAAATGGTGAAAATGGGGTAAAAATCCATGGAAAATGGGGTTAAAATCCATGGAAAATGGTGAAAATGGGGTGAAAATCCATGGGAAATGGTGAAAATGGGGTGAAAATCCATGGAAAATGGTAAAAATGGGGTGAAAATCCATGGAAAATGGGGTTAAAATCACCAGGAAATGGTGAAAATTGGTTGAAATCAAGGGAAAATGGTGAAAATCCAGGAAAAAGGTGGAAATTGGGGTAAAATCCAAGGAAAATGGTGTAAATGGGGTGAAAATCCATGGAAAATGGTGAAAATGGGGTGAAAATCCACGGAATATGGGGTGGAAATCTATGGAAAATGGTGAAAATGGGGTGAAAATCCATGGAAAATGGTGAAAATGGGTTAAAATCACCAGGAAATGGTGAAAATTGGTTGAAATCCAGGAAAAATGGGGAAAATCCGGGAAAAGAGTGAAATTGGGGTAAAATCCAGGGAAAATGGTAAAAAAAGCAGGAAAAGTGGTGAAAATGGGGTTAAAATCCAGGAGAGATGGTGAAAACTGGGTTAAAATCCAGGGAAATCTGTTAACATTTAGGGAAATGGTGAAAAGTGGTTGAAATCCAGGGGAAATGGTAAAAAACAGGTAAAATGATGAAAATCGGGTTGAAATCCCAGGAAAACGGTGAAAAATGGTAAAAAGCCCGGAAAAATGGAGAAAATCAGGTAAAAAGAGTTAAAATCGATCAAAATCAAGAGGAAAACGGCAAAAACGGGGTTAAAATCACCCGGAAAATGGTGAAAATTGGGGTAAAAAGGGTTAAAATGCAGGGAAAATGGCAAAATCCCGGAAAAACTGTGAAAATCCAGGGAAAAGGCTGACAATCCTGTTAAAATCCAGGGAAAATGGTGAAAATGGGGTTAAAATCCAGGGAAAACGGTGAAAATGGGGTTAAAAGGCAGGGAAACTGGTTCAAATCCAGGTAAATGATAAAAATCGGGATAAAATCGCCCGGAAAATGGGGGGGAAACGGTGAAATCCGATCGGAATCATGAGGAAACGGTGAAAATGGGGGTGAAATCCAAGGAAAACGGTGAAAATGGGTTAAAATGCAAGGCAAACGGTGAAAAGCTTTAAAAATGGGTTAAAAGGGTTAAAATCGGGTGAAGCCCCAAAGGGGGGGGGTAAGGGAGGGCTTTGGTCCATGGGGCGGCTCCCACCCATAAGTGGGGCTGGAGGGGGGGGGGGGGTGTCAGGAGCCAATCAGAGCCTCGGCTCGTGCCCCATAAGTGAGGTTGGGGGGGGTCAGGAGCCAATCAGAGCTTCGGACCCTGCCCCATAAGTGAGGTTGTGGGGGGGGGGGTCAGGAGCCAATCAGAGCTTCGGACCCTGCCCCACAGTTGGGGCTGCGGCCAGGAAATTCCAAGGGGGGGAATGCGGGCGGATCCCACAATCCCAGGAAATCCCAGGTGGAGCCAAACGCGTTGGGGGGGGAAGCACCGGATCCCATTGGGATGAGCCCCACATCGGGGGGACACCCCCCCCCCCCCCCAAACCCCCCCCCCCCAATCCATTGGGATTCCCGGGAATCGCCGCTCTCAACACCCCGTTCTCCCTGAATTCGTTTCCCTTCGGCTGACCCCGCCTCCAACGATTAATATATGCTAATTTAGCCCAAATTATGCTAATTACCCCCACCCCCCCCCCGCATCCCATAGCCCCATCCCTTTCCTCCAGCCGCTTCCCGGTTCCCACTCAGAGCTTGGGAACGCCGCGACTGGGCTTCGCGCTCCCTTCCACCAAACCAAGCCCCCCAAAATCCCACTTTTTTTGGGCTAAAAACCCTCTTTTTGTTTAATTCCAGGAGGGGTGGAAAAAAAAGAAGGATTTTGGGGGGAAAATCCCTTCGGATCCACTTGGATTTTGGAGGGGGGCATCCCCCCCCCAACATTGGCGAAGGCTTTGGGAGGACGCCCCATGGCCGGCGCTTGCCGTTGAGCGCGTCGATCGATCGCCGCGTTGATCGTTCCATCCCGTTGGGATCGTGGTCTTCTCCCCCCCCTCGACGGCATTCCCAAAGGCCGGAATGTTCAGTTGGATGAAGAAGCACGCCAAGAAGAGCCCGGAGGCGGCGGGGACGGTGCGGGCCGGCCTCAAGAAGCTCTACAAGAAGAAGTTGTTGCCGATGGAAGAAGCTTGCCGTTTCCATGACTTCCATTCGCCGGCGTTGGAAGAGGCGGATTTCGACACGAAGCCCATGGTGTTGGTCATGGGGCAGTATTCCCGGGAAAAACCACCTTCATCCGCTACCTCTTGGAGCAGGACATCCCGGGAAGCCGCATCGGACCGGAGCCCACCACCGATTCCTTCGTGGCCATCATGCACGGCGACACCGAGGGGATCACGCCGGGCAACGCCCTCGTCGTCGATCCCAACAAACCCTTCCGGAAGCTCAATCCATTCGGGAATGCTTTCCTCAACCGGTGAGTTCCGAACCCACCCCCCCCCCACCACCACCAACCACCACCAAATCCAATGGGGTGGGGACTTCCTATTGGTGGTGTCGCCCCACACCAAATCCAATGGGGTGGGGGAGATCCTTATGGTCAACCCCCCCCCCCAAAATCCAATGGGAACGCGATGGGGAGTTCCTTATGGTGGTCGTCCCACACCAAATCCAATGGGAACGCAATGGGGAGTTCCTTATGGTGGTGTTGCCCCACACCAAATCCAATGGGGTGGGGAGATCCTTATGGTCAACCCCCCCACCAAAAATCCAATGGGAACGCGATGGGAATTCCTTATGGTGGTCGTCCCCCACCAAATCCAATGGGAATGCGATGGGGAATTCCTTATGGTAGTCATCCCCCACCCAAAATCCAATGGGAACGCAATGGGGAGTTCCTTATGGTGGTCGTCCCACACCAAATCCAATGGGAATGCGGTGGGGACTTCCTATTGGTGGTCTTCCCCCCCACCAAATCCAATGGGAACGCGGTGGGGACTTCCTATTGGTGGTCCCATTCCCCCCCCTCCCAAATCCAATGGGAACGCAATGGGGAGTTCCTTATGGTGGTGTTGCCCCACACCAAATCCAATGGGAACGCGGTGGGGAATTCCTATTGGTGGTCCTGTCCCCCCAAAATCCAATGGGAACGCAGTGGGGAGATCCTATTGGTGGTGTCGTCCCCCCCCAAATCCAATGGGAATGCAGTGGGGAGATCCTATTGGTGGTGTCGTCCCCCCCAAATCCAATGGGAACGCGGTGGGGACTTCCTATTGGTGGTCCTGTCCCCCCAAAATCCAATGGGAACGCAGTGGGGAGATCCTATTGGTGGTGTCGTCCCCCCCCAAATCCAATGGGAACGCGATGGGGAATTCCTATTGGTGGTCCTGTCCCCCCAAAATCCAATGGGAACGCGATGGGGACTTCCTATTGGTGGTCCCGTCCCCCCCAAAATCCAATGGGAACGCAGGGAATTGAGCCCCAAATCCGCGTGTTCTCCCCCCCCATCCTGGAATCCTGCCCCCCTTCCATGGGGCTGGGTTACGGCTCCGTTGGGATGGGGGCTGGAAGGGCCCAAATTCCCCCCCAAATCCCTCTAATTCCCACCTGTGGCCCCCCAAAACCCCACTTAAATGGCCCCAAACCCCCCCATATCCCCCCCCAAACCCCTCTACATCACCCCATAACCCCCCATATCTCCCTATAACCCCCCCATATCTGCCCCAAGCCCTCCATATCACCCCATATCCCCCCCTAAACCCCTCCATATTGCCCCATAGCCCCCCCATATCCTTCCCAAACCCTCCCATATAACCTCATATCCCCCATAAACCCCTCTATATCACCCCATACCACCCCATATCCTCCCCACACCCCCCAATATCACCCCATATCCCCCATAAACCCCTCTATATCTCCCCATAACCCCCCATATCCTCCCCACCCCTCAATATCAACCCATAAGCCCTCTATATCACCCCATAACCCCCCTATATCACCCCATATCCCCCCCAAACCCCCTCTATCACCCCATAACCCCTTTATATCACCCCATAACCCCTCTATATCACCCCATATCCCCCCCAAACCCTCTATATCACCCCATATCACCTCTATATCACCCCATATCCCCTCTATATCACCCCATAACCCCTCTATATCACCCCCTATATCACCCCTAACCCCCCTATATCACCCCATAACCCCCCTATATCACCCCCTAACCCCCTATATCACCCCATATCCCCTCTATATCACCCCATATCCCCCCTATATCACCCCATAACCCCTCTATATCACCCCCTATCTCCTCTATATCACCCGCTAACCCCCCCATATCCTCCCCACACCCCCAATATCACCCCATAACCCCTCTATGTCACCCCATGTCCCCTCTATATCACCCCATAACCCCCCTATATCACTCCATATCCCCTGTGTATCACCCATAACCCCCCTATATCACCCCATAACCCCCCTATATCGCCCCATATCCCCCCATAACCCCTCTATATCCCCCCATAACCCCCCTATATCCCCCCATAACCCCCCTATATCACCCCATAACCCCCCTATATCACCCCATGTCCCCTCTATATCACCCCATAACCCCTCTATATCACCCCATATCCCCTGTGTATCACCCATAACCCCCCTATATCACCCCATATCCCACCATAACCCCCCTATATCCCCTCATAATCCCCCCCATATCACCCCATAAACCCCCTATATCACCCCCTAACCCCCCTATATCCCCCCATAACCCCCTATATCCCCTCATAACCCCCCTATATCACCCCATAACCCCCGTATATCCCCCCATAACCCCCGTATATCCCCCCATAACCCCCTATATCCCCTCATAACCCCCTATATCCCCCATAACCCCCCATATCACCCCATAACCCCCCTATATCACCCCATAACCCCCCTATATCCCCTCATACCCCCCTATATCCCCCCATAACCCCCCTATATCCCCCCATAACCCCCTATATCACCCCATAACCCCTTTATATCACCCCATAACCACTTTATATCCCCCCATAACCCCCCTATATCACCCCATAACCCCCCTATATCACCCCATAACCCCCCTATATCACCCCATAACCCCTTTATATCACCCCATAACCCCTTTATATCACCCCATAACCACTTTATATCACCCCATAACCCCCCTATATCACCCCATAACCCCCCTATATCCCCCATAACCCCCCATAACCACTTTATATCCCCCCATAACCCCCCTATATCACCCCATAACCCCTTTATATCACCCCATAACCCCTTTATATCACCCCATAACCACTTTATATCACCCCATAACCCCCCTATATCCCCCCTTAACCCCCTATATCACCCAGGTTCCAGTGCGCGCACCTCCCGAACCAGGTCCTAGAGAGCATCAGCATCATCGACACCCCCGGCATCCTCTCGGGGGCCAAGCAACGCGTGTGCCGCGGTGAGGGGGGGACCAGGGGCGGGGCCAACGGGAGGGGGCGTGGCCGTGGGCGGGGTTAAGGAAGGGGCGTGGCCAAGGGAGGGATGCAGGGGGAATGGGGGGGTTAAGGGAGTGAGGAGGTATAAAGGA